>NC_052505.1:17272329-17317641 GCF_014356525.2 Nilaparvata lugens | reverse complement strand
TCTTTATATGATAAAACTTGAAGCAAGGATCCTATATATTTCAATAGAATCATAAATGAATTATGTTTGATTTTGTCAATCACAAGCACTGAAATACTTTTATTGTCGAAAGAACATTTTTATTATGAATTATTTATTTTTCATATAAAAATACGATCCAGATAAAAACAACAGGCATTTGCCCAAAACTGCTCTAAACCTTAATTTGGAAAACACAGTCTGGAGGTTATGTAAAAATGATAACTTAATTCACACACTATTTTGAGTCTAAAAAATGTTTCTACTACAATTTTGAATCTATCAGATTTTTTAGTGATGTTGATGAACGAAAATACTTTTTAGCCACCTCCTGATGATGTAAATTGTGTATTGTTTCAGGGACATGACTCCAGCCTTGTTGTGGACGTTGTTCGCCCCACCCTCCCCAACACTCCCTCCCTCCCCCTCCTCACCATGGACATGATCCCTCCCCAAACACAGCTGCCTGAGATGGACAAATTCACCGTCGAACTCAGAAAAGATAGTCATGGATTAGGAATAACAATTGCTGGATACGTGTGTGAAAAAGGTAGAGTTGCAAAGGTTGAACTATTTCGTAGAGTTATCAATTTTTCTGTATTATGTTATACTACAATCCTTATCATAAATATTCATGTTCATAATAATAGTTTCTACTGTTTTGATTTCCTCATTTATTTATCTATTTATTTATTACATTTCCAACGGTATACACCAATTTCAAAAGAATACAATCGTAACAAGATCAACAAAAATAACAAGACAAATATAAATATAAATATGAGATACATAACATAGAGTCAAATAAGTAACTTAGCAATTCAGAAGTATAGCAACTAATAACAGTAATATGAAATAAAATGTACACTTATGCATTAGAAACTATCAGCACAAATTCAATGACTAAAGCAATAGCTAACAAAATATTTTTAGCAATAACATTGCTCATTGTTTGAAATCAGATCTTGATTTATGTATAGAGTAGCAAATCCTCCAGTGAGAAGTTTCATGAAACCATTTTTAAAAAGAAGAAATCTTTTCCAAATCGGAGCTCTAATTATGATAGTCGACCTATTATTCAATTTAATAGTAGTTTTCGAAGAAATATTTATTAGCTCTGCAATCCGTTAGGACCACTACATTACATGTCTATAGTTGAAAAATCTAATAAAAAAATCAAATAATCCCATTTCTGCCAAAAACATTACTAAACATTGAAATATACATATTACATAATAGATATGGATAGACCAAAGAAATAGAATTGAGATACAGTTGAAAATTCTCTCTCATTTATAAAATGAGATATTATTTCTTACAGATGTAAGACAGAAATCTTACAGATTGTACACAGATGTATAATTTTAAAGCTGTGATAAAATGACGTATAATACTTGATACATTCTTCTTCAATACTTCGTAATACGTTTTGGTATTTCATCTCCATCATTTTGTATGAAAGTAACATGAATGATGTTCAATCTATCCCAATAAATTCTATAGATGAAATAAGAACACAATATTGTCTTCATACAAAACTTCAATTCTTATGGCTTCATCACCAGTTGTAGCTGATAGCATAAGCTTTGAAACTCGAATTTTGTGTGAATAATACTAAGTAGAGAAGACAATAATATATTGTGTCTATTCATCTTTTGAACAATTCTACAATATCTGTAATAAAATTGTTGATTTCTATGGATACTTGAATTTATTATTTCACCTTATTAAATTTTATATCGTTTCAGAGGAACTATCTGGAATATTTGTGAAGAGCATAAGTGAAGGCAGTGCGGCTGACGTCTGCAAGAAGATCCAAGTGAATGACCGCATTGTCGAGGTGAGATAACTATCAAATACCTTGCATTTTTTCACTAGTCTTGAATGACTCACACCTTATAATCAGAGCTAAAGTGCAAGATAAAGCTCTCTCACACAGACACAAAAGAAGGAGAATGCTGCTAGGCAGTGGGAGAGATTAGTGGAGGATAGAGCATCGGACCTCTCCGTCTTTGAGAAAGAGCCGTGTTAAAAGTAATTTATCTCGCACTTTAGGTTGAGTATTGACATCTTGTTCAGAACTATTGCAAAAATTCCATGTGAATCAAAATTTCTACAGAAGTATTACATAAGTAGATATGGGAGAGAAATTTGTAGATTACTACTCAAATCAGTATCAATCTAATCTCACATCTCATCATTTGTGACATGATAGTTTACAAAACTATCAATGATATAATTGAAAATTCAAGGATACTCCAACGGTTTCTGGATATTTTCGATTGTATACTTTTTGCAGATCTTCTAATTCTTTGAAATTCTTTAATAATACTTGAAAGAGATAAATGAGAATGAATTCTAACTAATAACAGAAAAGGTGAGAAAGACTAATTAAGAGTTCCAAACTTCTTGTTATTACCATTTTTAATGATGTGTTTTGTTTTATAATTTTCGAAGTATTTTGTGACTATCAATTATTGTAGAGGACTATAATTAGTTTGTAATAATGCTTGAAAGATTAATCATATTAACTGATAGCAGAACAGAAATATTAGAAAGACTAATTGAGGGTTCTAAACTGCTCTTTGCTATTAGTTTTACCATTGTCATTTGTTAGAATTGTAATCATTGTTATAATATTCTGTAAGAATTATTTTGTGAACTAGACTATCAATGAAGTGGACTTGAGGCGGAATGTCGCAGGTTGATTTATTTATTCTTCTTTTACAAAATACAATATACATATACAACATTAAAAATGTGAAGAAGGCTTCTCATATTTATTCTTTATTCTTTTTTACAATGAAGCCCAGATCGGGGGAGAAAAACTAATAATCCCTTGTACTATTTCTCTCCCAAATTTAGGTAACATTAAAAGTCCAAGGGAGGTTATGTCTTCTAGATTTCCACAAAATTATCATTCAAAATATCAGTCAAATTTAAATGTTCCAAATACCAAAATAATAATAATTTATAACACTTAGCTATTTTTAAAATAGAGAATATATACTTATTAGAGAAATTTTTAAACACGAACCGAAAAGCAAACAAAAAAGGTTGATCGCAACCTTTTTGTATTCTTTTGACGGCAACCTTACTGTTTTTGTCGCAGGTGACGGCAATCTTATGCACTTTTTGTCCTAGGTTGACGGACAATCGCTGCAGGGCTACACTAACCACGAGGCGGTGGAGGTACTGCGAGCTACCGGGCAGACAGTGTGCCTGTGCCTGGAGCGCTACCTGCGAGGTCCCAAGTTCGAGCAGCTGCAGCAAGCCATCGCCAACAGCGAGCTCAAGCCCCCACACCTAACTCGCCGTCGGCAACATCTCTGCCGCGATTCCCACTCAATCCGGTCAGTTTAATCGACAAACTCATAATATTCTTTATTATTTGTTCTTTATTCATCCTTATTTAAAGAGTTTGACAAATCTACGACAGAACTTGAGTTTGGGCGCAGGCCCGACTTAACATTAAACACTGGTGTGCCTTTTGAATGCTTGCTACCATCGGACTCCCCCATCTTTATTCATTCATTCAATAAGTACCTACATCAAAATGATAGGGAGAGAAAATAAAGTAACTTTATCCCAATAGTCTCGTGGTATGATAAATAGCTGATACAGCTGACCTATTATGTACCGTAGCAGTTGTCGTTTCTCGTAATATCTTGTTTCATTATGTTTCATCACTGATGTACAATTTTGTTAATTAAAGCCTTTATTTCAAACGAAATATTTGTCATTTCCATTACAATTTAATTAACAAAATTGTATACTGGTGATGATTTTTCTTTGAAAGGTTAACTACTTAAACATTGTAATAGAGGCAGAGAGATCTCTAAATTACAATTCCCTCACCAAGCATTAGAAATGAAAAGATCAGTTTGAAAAGGAATGAAATGAATCATTGGCCAAGAGCTAAACAATCGAACATGGCGGCTTATAGTGAGGTCCACGTTATAATGACAGTATTTGATTAACATTGGTGTTGCTATCCTTGTCTATCATTTTATAAAGCAAATATCGCTATCAATTTCTGGCTCCGCAACGTTGGCAGATCATATTTCAAAAAATGAAGAAATATTATTAATTAAAAAATATTCAATTTCAATTAAGAAACGTATTATTCAATCATTAAATTTTTTTTTGTGAATTTTCTAATTGATTATTTTATTTCAAATTCAAATTCTTTATTCTGCCTGACATTTTTTACAATGTATAAGCTCGTCAAAAAAAATACATTGTACATAATAAGATACATAACAAAATATCAAGAATATATAGCAATAGCTCAGAGTATGTATATACAAGTAGGCTAACAGGGAGATTGACAAGAATAGTAACAGTATTCACATGATGATACACCTTATAGTACACAACTTAGTCCAAAATGAGTTGTAGCCCTTATATTGAACATTCAAAGTATTCAGTCAATGAAAAATATGCTCTATCCATCAATTTATTCTTCACAACTTTCTTGAATTTCATTTTAGGCAGCTCTTTAACAGCTGAGGAAAGACTGTTGTAAATTTTTATCTGCTGAAATAGGTGGCTGTCCCTTGTTTTAGAAAGCCTTACCTGTGGGATTGAAATATCATTTCTATGCCAGGTTGTGTATTCATGTTTGTTTCCCTGACATGAGTAAGATTCTAAATTAGTTTTGACATGCAACAAGCTACTCATTATGAAAATTGAAGGAGATGTCAATATCTTCAATCTTCGAAAGCTTTCTCTACATGACTCTCTGTTTCTCAAGTTGTCTAACACTCTTATTGCCTTTTTTTGCCATATGAAAACTTTTGAAGCATGGCAAGAATTACCCCATAGGCGAACACCATAGGATATGAGGGAATGAAAAAGTCCATAGTAAGCAAGTACCAAAGAATCAGAGTTCAATGATAACTTAAGTCTTCTAAGTAGAAAGACAACACGAGAGAGTCTCTTACACAATTCTATGATGTGAGGCTCCCAACTCAAACTTCTCTCCAAACTGAAACCCAACATTCTGATCTGATGCCTCTTAATATCATTGTCTTCTGGAATATTCCTTAAAGAGAAGCAGATACATTCAGTTTTGCTCTCATTGATGATTAGATTATTAGACTCAAACCATGATTTAGCAGAGGCAAGAGCCTCTGACAACTTATATCTAACATCATCATAGTTCGAGTCGGAGCAGATCAAAGATGTATCATCGGCGTAGAGAACAGACAATGTTGGAATATTACAATAAAGGTCATTAACAAAAATTAAATACAGGAAAGGGCCCAAACAGAACCTTGTGGTACGCCAGCAACAACATCCTCAAAATTTGAGCACTCATTAGCATCAACTACCCTCTGTTTTCGGTTTGACAGAAATGACTTAATTAGTTTGAGTTCAGTTCCTCTAATTCCATAGAGAAAGAGCTTATCATACAAGATATCAAAAGGTAGGCAATCAAAAGCTTTTGTAAGGTCAATTAAGTTAGCTGCTACTATGTTTCTATTTTCAAAGCTGTGAAGAATAAATTCAACAATAGTCTCAATAGCCATTACAGTGTTATGTTCGGGACGGAAGCCGTGCTGATTTTCATACAGTAACTTATTATTTATGAAATATTCATACAACTGCAAGACTAAACGTGATTCAATTACTTTTCCAATAATAGGTACAATAGCAATGGGTCTAAAGTTCTCAGGCTTACTTGAGTCTCCCTTCTTGAAATTGATACCTATAACATTTGTGAATTTGAAACAATCAGGAAAAATACCATCATCGAGCACTCTGTTAATAAGGAAAGTCATTGGATCAATCAAGCTGTCAGAGACTGTTTTTATAATTTTGTTGGAGAGTCCAAAAATATCCTCGCTTCTTGAGAGACTGAGATTGACAATAACTTGTCGAACCATTCTACAATTGACTGACTTCCATTTGAAACCGGCGACAGGAATAGATCTATTAAAGTTCACCAACAAGGCAGAGTGCTGCACCACTCCATTTTGCAAGCTAGAATTACTATCAGAAGATTCTATAGTTTTCGAGACATTTACAAAATAATTATTGAGAACGTTGGGGGCTATTTGAATTTCTGTAAACGGCTTGGAAGTTCCAGATTCTTTTCCGACAATTTTCCAAGCCATTTTACATTTATTTTTTGCCATTTTGATGAGTTCGTCATTTGTTGCTCTCTTAGACCTATCTATCTCTTTATTGTACTCTTTTTTGTAATTTAAATATCTTAGTTTGTCTTGTAAATCCTCCGTACATTTCCATTTATCATACAGAAGGAGTAGATAGCATCGCATCGATTTCAATTCACTGGTGAACTAACTTTTTGAACAAGAGTTAGGTCTGGAATTTTGTTTTTTAAATATTTTATAAGTAAGTGGACATATTTCATTGAATAAAGAAGATAATACACTTACAAAAAGTGAGGAGGAGAAATTCACATCCACAATGCTGTAAAGTCCAGACCAGTCAATCTGTGATATACACTGATTGAAATCTTTTATTTTTTCTTCATTTATTAGCCTTACATATTTTCCTCTACTTTTCTTAGAAGACTCATCTCTCTCTGTTACAACCTTACTTATATTAAGCCAGACACCTGCATGATCAGAAATGATATCTTGCGGCAGAATAGAGACATGTAAATACTCAGAAGAAATGTTCAAATGAATGCTGTCCAGGCAGGCATTAAAACGAGCTGGAGCTTTGTTAGAACTGTAAAGATCAAATGATCTTAAAACACCCAGCAGCTCTAAAGTTTCTCTACTATTCGCATCCAAGAGATTCACATTTAGATCCCCAGCCACAGCCAGCCAATCGTTCTTTCTTAGGTACTTGTCATTGACATGAACAAGAAGGTTCTCAAGACTCTCAACAAAAACTCTGAAATTAGCCTGTGGTGAACGATAAATACATAGAATTATAAGATTGAACTTCGTCGACCTAATAGCTGATGCTTCACAAACACTATCCTGACAAAAGTTTGATACGTCAATACACTTAAAAGAGATTCCTGCTTTAACAAAAATTGATGATCCACCATAAGATGTTCGTCTCGCATAAAAACTGGCTAATACAAAACTGTCAGGTACATAATAATCAACTTCTTCTTTACACAACCAATGTTCATTCAGACACACTATGTCAGCAGGTTTTGAGCCAAGAACTGCCTCCAACTGACCAAGCTTACCTCGAAGAGATCTTATATTGAGCAGGAAAATGTTTATGTCACCTTTATAAAAAGGAGCTCTGTTTTGAGCCTTGTCGTTATTTACAAGTTTAAATCCGCTGCTGAAATGTTGCTTCCGCCACTCCTGGTGTCCTCCATTGTGCAGTTAACTGGTGAGCCTACCACCTGAGAGTACGAAGGAGTAGAGTCCACAGCGGCGGTAGAGATGTTGAATGTGCTGAGAAGTCGGTGCTTGTGCTGCCACCATGAGGTTCCACGTCTAGATAGCTCTTTCGGTACCGCAAGATACAGTCAGCTATGATGCGTTTTCCAATGAAGTTGATATGTAAGCCGTGTCGTGTGTAGAAACGTCTGCCCAGTCCATGCACGTTGAACAGCTTCACGTTGTTGAAACGACTGACTATCTTCTTCAGTTTTTCATTAGCATCAGATATCGCCTGATTGATGGGTACAGACAGTGAAAGATCATAACGGCACGGTACATTTACTAGGAAAACATGTGTATTCGTCAATTTCTCTAATTGAGCCTCAATAGTGCCGAGGTAGTCTGCATGACAGTCAGCAGAAAAATCATTTGTACCACCAAATAACACAATCAAATCACGTGCAGTCATAGAATTACAATCATTGTCACACTCAGCCATAACCGAACACAAGCGAGCCCCAGGTTTCAGTGTACTAGTTACTTTGTTAATCGTTTTCTCTGCTATCAGTTCGTCCATTCTTCTACCCTGACTATCAGCAAATAACTTGATCCTGCCACCAGTATTTATCCGCCGTTTTGAATTCAGCGCCAACTTGCAGACAGGTGGTGCCGACCGAGTCACTGATGCCAACCGCACAAGATGCCATCTTCTCCTTATTCCCATCACCCGTTGCAGTCACATTAAACTCATTTGTACCTAGCGCACATATTATCATACAGCGACCTCCATTTGTCAGACTGATTACGACATGTGAGCAATTCCCCTCTTAAGGCAACGTTGTCCGCCTCCAAAGCCTCAATCGAGACAGCCATGTGCGATATTTTATTTGATAAGGAGTCATTTTCTTCCTTGAGAGACCTGTCAATCTCATTTTTATTGCAACAAATCTCACATGGATTTACAAGAGGCTCTGTATTTATAGATGTGTTAACCAATGATACACTGTAAGGCCCTTGTTATACGGACAGAAAAAACGCGACAGATAAAACGCCGACGCTGAACTAACAATTCAGTGCTGTTATACGAGCAGCAATAACGCCGCGTCGTCGACGCCAGGGAGCTGTTATACGAGCAGCAAACACGCCGCGGCAGGCTCCGAGGGAGCCAATAGGGAGAAGTGTACGCCGGAGGAGTATGGTGGGGGGGAAGTACGGATCTGCCGCGTTAAAGCTGCCCGTATAACAGTACTCGCGTCATTTCTATCGCGTTTTTTCTGCCAATTTTACCGGTCCGGTCGCGTTGTCGACGCTGATGCCGGGTTTACAGGGTCCGACGCGACAGATAAAACGTTCGTATAACTTGCACACAGTGACGTCCATTGCTCGGTAGGCTTGGCGTCTACGTGGCGAAAAATCTGTCGCGTTTTTTCTGTCCGTATAACATGGGCCTAAGGAGACTTAGTCACATTCCGATCCTCTAGTTGAAGGGTGAGATCCTGAATTTTTTTAAACGAGTGCTGACTGATTCTCAGTCAACTGTTAAATTTTGTTTATAAAGCAATATCGATATCAATTTCTAGCTCCGCAACGTTGGCAGATCATATTTCAAAAATGAAGAATATTATTAATTGAAAAAATATTCAATTTCAATTAAGAAATGTATTATTCAATCATTAAAATATTTTTTGTGAATTTTCTAATCGATTATTTTAAACAAGGATAAAGCCTTCAATATTCTGGGATTTGTGTGTAGGCAATGCAGAGAGAGTTCAGTGATAGTGTCCCTGTTATTAGAGTGTACAGTGCTTTGGTACGCAGTGGATTAGAATATGGTTCTATGGATCACCTTACCGGACCGGCGCAGCTCAAGATATTGAAAGAGTGCAGAATAGATTCCTGAGATACCTGTACTGGATAAAATATAAAATTTTACGTTCATTTGATCTTTCTGTACAGATCTCAGAAAACAATATTTAAATTAAATTCGCTGACTTGTAGAAGGGATATGCATGGCATTACTTTTCTATGTAAGCCAGTGAATGGTGCATTAGACATCCCTTCCCTCTTATCATTGACTAATTTCCATGTTCCGCGATTGACTGCTACATCTTGCAATACGTTTTCAATTGCCTTCTGCAGAACGGACTACAGTTATTATAAACCAATAGAAAGGATGCAGCGTCTATTCAATGCGAACTGTGTAGGTTTGGATATATTTGGTGGGTCGGTTGATTGGATTGTCGAAATAGGGTTGACTTTAGGAAGGCAGAGAATCGGCTACGCTGTCCTCCACAGCCAGTATAACTTGGATCTCACTTCGGTGATAAGTCTCTAGTAATTAATAATTATTATTAAACTAAAATCACAATTAAATGCTGTAATTATTCATTAATTAGCATTTGAACAAATCCAACTACCATTTATTTCCATCTGTGTCTAGTAATTGCATAATCAGTAATAAAATCAATAAATCTAGTCAAGTATGAGACGAATTATGAATGAGATGTATGTATGAATGGTTTGGAACAGGATGGTGAGTCAACAACCGAGATGGACGTGGATGTGGAGCCGGAGGGCGAGTCTCGCACCACCATGGACTCGTTGGTTCTACACGAGCACGAGGCTCTGTCGAGGGCGAGCGACCTCGAGGACGTGCAACTGCTCATCGATGACGACTTCGAGGGTCCCCTCGAGCCGGCCGTCGAATCCGCCATACAGGCCAAGTGGAGCAAGATTCTCGGGCCTGATGTTGAGATTGTCGTAAGTGTAACTTCCACTTCATATATTGACCCAAAATACATTAATTTATTAAACAAAACTCCATATAAATAATACCACGAATGAATAAATGGAATTATTGAATGATCTAAATAATGAATAGTTAAACATATAATATTTCAATTGCAATTAAAAAGTACAAACTTGCTTCTCTTAAATTAGTAAAGAAGTAAGATTACAGTTAATTTCGACTCAATTTAAGAGATAAACCTCCATTTATAATATTATGACCACGAAGGAAAAACTAGGATGAGCCTGTGCCCAAATTTTGATAAAAAGTTAATGTTGTCCAAAGTATTATTAGGTTATGAAATCACACATTACTGCTTCGCCTAAACATAGTTTTTCACTTTTATTCACTCGTGCCCTTTTTCGTTTTTCAACACATGCCTAGTTTCCGATTGTTATGCATTCTCAAGTGTCGAAATAAAGTAATGATTATGATAAAAATAAAACATCTCTTTCTTGAAACATTAAAAATATAATTATAGTTTATCTAAATCACATTTTTTCATGCATATTAGCTGAAACCGGTTTGACAACCAATGAACGCGGCGTACAACTGATCGGTTTATACAATTAGCTAATACACATTGTATTAAACCGATCAGTTGTACGCCGCGTTCATTGGTTGTCAACCGGTTTCAGCTAATATGCATGAAAAATGTGATTTAGATAAACTATAATTATATTTTTAATGTTTCAAGAAAGAGATGTTTTATTTTTATCATAATCATTACTTTATTTCGACACTTGAGAATGCATAACAATCGGAACTAGGCATGTGTTGAAAAACGAAAAAGGGCACGAGTGAATAAAGTGAAAAACTATGTTTAGGCGAAGCAGTAATGTGTGATTTCATAACCTAATAATACTTTGGACAACATTAACTTTTTATCAAAATTTGGGCACAGGCTCAGCCTAGTTTTTCCTTCGTGGTCATAATTATAATGGAGGTTTATCTCTTAAATTGAGTCGAAATTAACTGTAATCTTACTTCTTTACTATTTACGAGAAGCAAATTTGTACTTTTTAATTGCAATTGAAATATTATATGTTTAACTATTCATTATTTAGATCATTCAATAATTCCATTTATTCATTCGTGGTATTATTTATATGGAGTTTTGTTTAATAAATTATGTATTTTGGGTCAATATATGAAGTGGAAGTTACACTTACGACAATCTCAACATCAGCCCGAGAATCTTGCTCCACTTGGCCTGTATGGCGGATTCGACGGCCGGCTCGAGGGGACCCTCGAAGTCGTCATCGATGAGCAGTTGCACGTCCTCGAGGTCGCTCGCCCTCGACAGAGCCTCGTGCTCGTGTAGAACCAACGAGTCCATGGTGGTGCGAGACTCGCCCTCCGGCTCCACATCCACGTCCATCTCGGTTGTTGACTCACCATCCTGTTCCAAACCATTCATACATACATCTCATTCATAATTCGTCTCATACTTGACTAGATTTATTGATTTTATTACTGATTATGCAATTACTAGACACAGATGGAAATAAATTGGTAGTTGGATTTGTTCAAATGCTAATTAATGAATAATTACAGCATTTAATTGTGATTTTAGTTTAATAATAATTATTAATTACTAGACTTATCACCGAAGTGAGATCCAAGTTATACTGGCTGTGGAGGACAGCGTAGCCGATTCTCTGCCTTCCTAAAGTCAACCCTATTTCGACAATCCAATCAACCGACCCACCAATATATCCAAACCTACACAGTTCGCATTGAATAGACGCTGCATCCTTTCTATTGGTTTATATAACTGTAGTCCGTTCTCCAGACTGAGTGATGAACTATTGAAGGGACATTAGCCTTTACGTCACGAGATCTTCTGAGAATAAAGTTGATAAATTCTTGTTGATCCCTACTTTTGCATCTCATTCACATTTGCTTTCATTGCATCTCTCGGACGTGAAAACATATTAACCTATTGTCATTATAAATAAATAATCATGAAGAACAAGTTCCTCCAATTTCTACTGTCATAAACATCATTCTTAACAAGAGTATTTGTATTATTATTCTTGAAAGATTTTATTCCATTTATCATTCCGTTATTATTCAAACGGCTTCCTTGAATTCAATAAAATAAAATCAAAGTTTTGAGATATTTTAGAACAATTTATGCTACAGTATTTTCATGCTAAAGAGATATAACAAACTTTGCTTGTTGTTAACCATTGATTTAAATCTTAGTAATCTTGTAATCTATCGTATTAAATTTCTGGAAGTGTATTGGCTGTTACATTATTATTAAGTCTGTCTATGATAATCTGCTCAAATTGTTATTTTCGTCACTTGGATTTTGATGAATACTGGAACTAATATTTTGATTAAAATTGCATGCTATTTCAAAACTTTCAACTCGATTTTGAATCAGCTTTTTATCTCAGCATAGTCTTAATCAGCTTAACAAATCAATTTCTGAGTTATAGTCTGTTGAAGAGCTTTGCCTAAGCTGCAGTAGCCGTATTCAAATTATTATCAATCTGAGGAACGGTGTGATAATTTACATAGTACAGGGTGGCACAGATGGAGCGGATGATTTAAAATACTCGAAAAACTGTCAATTATAAATGTATTGGATGGATTGAGGTCCGTGAGATCATTACGGGAAATTAAACAGCCAGGGAACAGAGTGCGTAAAGCTTCCAGCGTTTTGTGCAGGGCAGTTGCCCTGTCTTGTTGGAACTACATATTGCCCAGCCATGTCGTAAGTGTGGTGATTGATTCGTGGTGATGTGCTGAATGGGCAATGCGGAACGTTAAGAGCCGAATCCAAGGCTGGCTTCACACTGTTGATTTTTCGTCGGCCGATAGTTCCCAAAAAGATGGAACATGTTGTGCTTTTTAAATGTAAGTCTTCAGACTGTCAACAGTGATAGAAAAATCTTGCCACAAAATAGAACCTGTCCTATTTTCAGAAGAGAGCGATAGTAATGCTTCTGCATACAACCGCTCATACTGGTATAGTTTAGTCACCGGAACCCATTCTTCACAACTTTCAGAGGGTCACTAGCCTTTGTTTGCCTACTTATTGTTTCCCTATATCAAAAAACTTCAATCGTCAATTTCGAAATATTTTTTCTAACATTATAATAATCTATTCGGCTCACTGAGTCCATAAAAGTTTGAGTTTTGATTCTACGACCAAAAATAATAATATTTTTTGTAATAGAATCGAAAAGTTATTGGGTCCAAGAATCAACAATGTGAAGACCCAAAGCGATCTCTCCTATTTCAAGGTTATTAGCAAATCATTCCGGTTCGTTGCGGACGACTATTTTTCAACCAGTCTGTCTCCGCCACAAGAATGCTCCGCTCGGGAAGGAGGGCATATAATGGATGTAGACTTTTAAAACCAACTCAACTAATTTTTTGTTGATTAACTTTCATTGTAACTACACGTTTTGAACTTCATTTCAATCCAATACCTTGAACAATAAATAATTGACAGTTTGACAAGTATTTTAAACCCACCCGATCCATCTGCACCACTATGAATTTTCTGTGACATATGGGTATTTTTGTTTTCGATTTCATTTCATTATCATTTCATCTTAGAATGGTGATCATTATCATATCTAGTTCCATTTTATTTCGAGATGAATGTCAATCTCAGGTCGTTTTAAATAGATTACTATTTCCACCTGGTTCATAATGGATGAATGTCCATTGCTTCAATGATTGACGTGTTGCAGGTTGGCCAGCTGTGCAAGTTTGGCGAGGGCGGCGCCCTGGGGCATCAGCCTGGAGGGCACGGTGGACGTGGAGGACGGCCAGGAGGTGACGGCCGCACACTACATCCGCTCCATCCTGGCCGAGGGCCCCGTCGGTCAGAACAACAAACTAAGATCGGGAGACGAACTGCTCGAGGTCAGCATAATACTATACACGATAAATAAAATTAGTATGCTACTTTGATAAAGTTTTTAGAGTGAATATTGATGTTGTGGAACTTTTCAACAGTAAAGTTCAAATATCTCAAGTCTCTTCAATTAGTACTTTACATCACAAGTCCGGTAACAGTAATTTACCGCACGAGTAGCCTATAATTGTACATGCCTAAAACGAAGTTCACGTTACAGTCCGGTAACGGTATTTGAGGTAACGAAGGTGAGGGCAGAATTATCATTGACCGAAAGAAGTGAGGTCTAAGATTCAAGTCGACGGTTTGGCATTTCTCTTAATGTTTAAATGTTTATATGTTTTATGTGCGCATTTACGGCGAAACGCGGTAATAGATTTTCATTAAATTTGACAGGTATGTTTCTTTTTAAATTGCGCGTCGACGTATATACAAGGTTTTTTGGAAATTTTGCATTTCAAGGATAATATAAAAGGAAAAAGGAGCTCCTTCATACGCCAATATTAGAGTAAAAATCAGACTATAGAATTACATCATAAATCAGCTGACAAGTGATTACACAGATGTGTGGAGAAGCCAGTCTATTACTGTATTGTATAAGGTCTATAGTTCAATCAAAGACATTAAAGAGGTATGCATCTTAAGCTGGGTTTACACCAAAGTTATTACAAAATGGTTATAACTTAATCCTTATAGATTCTATTAGATTGAACGGAAGTTGACAAACACATATGTTCATCAAGTGTATGATAAGTTATGTTCAATCTAATATAATCTAAAAGGATTGAGTTATAACATTTTTTAAATAAATTTGGTCTAATCGCTGCTTTAGGTCTTGGGTTTCAATATTTTGTTTGGCAGTCATGGTATTATTATGCATGCCCATCAGTATCAATATTCTCACATTCGAAAAAATAATTTAATAGGTGAATAAAAAAAACAAATGAACTAAATAATGGGAGAAATTATAATATTTTTGATTCTAAAAAAATAATTTTCATCAGATAGAAGATCATCACGGAACTGGATGAATTATATCAGATGGAATACAAACTCAAACGTAAACTGAGTTTGTTAATATTTAAAACAGTTGACATCTGGTACTTGTGGATAAGAATACTGCGTGAGGTCTACTGTTCACAGAACTACTAGTACTTATGCTGTGAATTTCCGTTTACGGACCTGTGACGTAAGGTACTTTCAGTTATACTTATCTGAGAAAGAATAATATTTTGAGAAACAGAAACCATTACCCGTTGCTACTGGAGCTACTGCATTCTGTAATAAATATTTACATCAGCGTGACTCAAATCGTACGATTTTAGTCGCGGATACTCTAGTCTCGGGACCTTACGACTTGAGTCGTTTGTCTTGCTCATTGTCACCACTCTGTTGTGAGGTCCACGTCATAATGGCAGTGAAGAAATATAGAACTGCATTGCAACATTGCTCTATGCCACTGCCTTCTATAGATGATAGCTGATACCGGTCTATCTGATATAATATTAATTCTGTTCAGTGGTGTTAAAAATAATCAATTATATTCTATTCGCCGAGAAAATATATTATTTGTCAATGATTAAACAATAAACTTTCATAATTGACATTGAATATTTGGTTAATCGATCATATTTATATATTGAAAAACCGATCTGGCAACATTACGGCGCTATAAAAGGGTTGCGCTATCTGCTTTGTGTAATGATAGACTAGGATAGCAACACCAATGTCAATCAAATACTGCCATTGGACCACACTATAATAACTTGATTGACTGACTTAAATAACTTGAATTATAATAGAATGGCATTTCAAGATGCTAATATTTGTTCATTAATTTATTCTTAACTCATTTATACAATAAGTGCAGTATCAAAATGATAGGGAGAGGAAAAATAAGGTAATCTTGTGCTATTCCTCTCCCAAATTAGATAACACATTGACAGAATCCAAAGTCAGGGCGTGGACTGTGAATGATAGTTGGTATTAATATCTACAAATAAATCTTTGAATTCTGTGCATAAAAATACTGATAGCTGAAGTGTGGTAAGTACGCCAATAAAAGACCAAATGAGTCACAGATGAGATTTAATAATAATAAAATAATAATAGCAGATGGCCACATACAAAAACAATTGTAAGTAGATTGAGTCGAAAATCTTGGGATAATTACAACATGTGATAAAAACGTTAGAGAAATACAAAATTTAAATGACATTGGGTCAATGACATTAATGACCATTGAAGCCTGACAATAATCAAAAGATATTATAAATGATACCTGAATGCGAATATAAATTGAGTGCTATAATGAAAAAGCTACTGCTGCAAAATTCAATCTTAATGATTTACAAAAGGAATAATAATAAATGACAATAAGCTGTAGATAGTGCTCAACAAATAGAATACATTAAAATATAGGCGGCAAAGGCCTTCAGTAAATTAAATGTCAAGTTAGACATCAATTGACAAAAGGAATAATAATAAATGACAATAAGCTGTAGATAGTGCTCAACAAATAGAGTACATTAAAATATAGGCGGCATAGGCCTTCAGTAAATTAAATGTCAAGTTAGACATCAATTGAACAATTAATAGGCGTCGGTGGCCTCAGTGAATTGAATGTCAAGATAGACATCAATAGAACAATTAATAGGCGTCAGTGGCCTCAGTGAATTGAATGTCAAGATAGACATCAATAGATCAATTAATAGGCGTCGGTGGCCTCAGTGAATTGAATGTCAAGATAGACATCAATAGATCAATTAATAGGCGTCGGTGGCCTCAGTGAATTGAATGTCAAGATAGACATCAATAGATAATTAATAGGCGTCAGTGGCCTTAAAATATCACTTGTAAAGCCAAGGGTAGCTGTCAAATCCAATGAAAATAGTTGTTAATATTGAGTACAATTATATAGGCGGCATAGGCCTTCAGTGATTTGAATGTCAAGATAGACATCAACAGATCAATTAATAGCGTCGGTGGCCTCAGTGAATTGAATGTCAAGATAGACATCAATAGAATAATTAATAGGCGTCGGTGGCCTTAGTGAATTGAATGTCAAGATAGACATCAATAAAACAATTAATAGGCGTCGGTGGCCTTAGTGAATTGAATGTCAAGATAGACATCAATAAAACATTATGTAATACATACGTAAATGAAATTGAATAGAACGATTTACGTAACCTGAATAAAATTTTGAAGAGGAGATGCAGCCAGGCAGACAGGCAATGAATCCGCAATACCCAAAGGAACAGAACATCAGCAAGCGACGATTGATCTGGCCATGCGATGACAAGAATGGAAGCGTCCACCACAGCAGGCAAATCCCCCAGTGAAATGTAAGCAGGAGCATGTAGAATTCCAAACGAATAATCCGACCTTCAAGTTGTGGATTTTTAGATTGATTTCCAAACGGTAGAGATGATGAACTTGAAAGTTTGAGTTACACGAGGTGAAGCCAATTGTTAGAAGAATGGCAATTGACGCCCACACGAGGTTGCAATTTTGACAAAGTTTATCAGAGTAAATAAGTGAAGAAATCGATGAATAATTGAATCACAATTGAAGAATAGAATAAACGAATTAATTTGAAAGAATAATTCACTTTTAAAAACGTTCCGTAGATCAGATGAATTTGGATGAAAAGTTTAGACCGGGCGCGAGATGTGCACACACCGACTAGACTCCATTGAAAGACAAGGAAAAAGCTAATGCTCGGTTGAAAAAAGGGACATGCCGGATGTGTTAGAAACGTAAGTAACACGTTTACAAACGTTTGGTGAAAAAGTAACAAATATCAAGAAAGTAAGATGCCTAAAGACAAAATAAATTCCAAAAAATCGAATAGTACAAATATTAAATTGAAACGACAAACAACACGACGAAAAGTATAGAAACCAACTTGAATCTAGCAGTGCCGTAGAACCGTGACTGTGACGTCACCGGACAGCGCAGACGGAAAATGACGACATGATGTCTACGTAGTAACGGAACGAGTAACAAGTGGAACCGTTCCAATAATGCTTTGTCAGATTTTACACACATAGTCCGAAATAGGTTAAGTCTTGTATTTCTTCAATTATTTACAAAATTTTCAGTCTCAAAGTATTTTCACAAAGTAGATTTTCAAATTTAGATGCTTCAAAACTGAACATAGAAGAAATATTTTACATTATTATAACTAAAATAGGAAATATTCACATATTACAAATATAATTTTGAAGAATTACCGAAAAACAAACTTAATCCTATAATAATAAGAATATGTTTGCTGATGAGCTAATAAGTTTGTGATTGTGATGCAGGTGAACGGACATCGGCTGCTGGGTATGAATCACATCGAAGTAGTCACCATTCTCAAGGACCTGCCGATGCACGTGCGTATGGTGTGCGCGCGCAGGAAGGGTGACGCCCCCGGATTCGGCCGTCTCATTGACACATCGCAGGATCGCGCCGCCTTCGCTGCCAGAGTAAGTTTTGTTCATTTTAATTAATTTATTCTCTATTTTTTATCTATAATTTATTTATTTATTTTAAATATGATGCATAAATCAACATAGTTTGCGCGGAGCTCAAGTGGAGTGCATCATGTCAAGTTCAGGACTGAAGTACTGTGAATGCATTCTTGAGGATATTTTTGGATATTCTCTTCCAAGAATGAACGCCTAGCTGTTCAAACCTCCGCCAATTTGTGTGGATACAAACATATTATATTAAATAAAAATATACTAAGATAGTGTCAAAAACCACAGATTTATTGATACTTAGAAAGACCGTTTCGGTTGTTACACTATTGTCAATCTCTGATGAACTAATAATATTATATATATCTATATGTTATATATTATATCTTGCAGTTTCAAATTGCATCTTATCTTTTATTCTTTAATATTCCCAATTCATATCTACTTTTCATTGTATTAAAAGTGTGCTATGTTGTAAGCTATTAGTCTATTAAGCCTGTCTATATTGTAATCTACATAAATGAAGTAATTGAATCATTTCTTTAAACTGATATAGTGAGGTCCACGTTATAATGGACCTGTGTCCATTCTCCTAAATAATAGGAGAATAGCGATGCCGATTCTCTGCATTAATTAATTATATTACTACACTGTCAAAAACATAATTGGCATCGTTGTGGACCTAGAAAAGGATAGTACCACCGGCTTTGTCGAATGATAGACAAGGATTGCAAAACCAAAGCTGAACAAATACTTTTATTATAACGTGGACCTCACTATACGTGATTCCACCAGATCTATAGTGAGGTCCACGTTATAATGGCAGTGAAGAAAGATAGGAGAAAAACGTTGCCTAGTCCCTCCATTCTGCCACTGACTGTACACAGCTGTTACTCAATTCATCCCATTAAATTTAATCTAATAATAATTATCATTTTCTTGTTAAAATAATCAATTAATGTCAAATTGATCAAGAAAATATATTTTTTCACAATTTGATTCAAAAATTTGCTTTAATAACTGAGATCAGATTTTTATTTTTATACAAACCTGAAATGGCGGCTTATTTAAAAAGCTGTGATACAACAATCTGAATTTCAAAACAACAGAAATTAAGTTATTTGGTAGGTATTCTATTCCAATTTCTTTTAAAAATAATAGAAAAATAGATATCCCATTTAAAAATAAGTAATTTCAATAGATTAATTCTGAAATAACTTTTCAATATTATTTATACCGGTACGAGTAGGTCTAACCTATACGTGTAGGCTAACTGAAGCATGGATGAAGTCTGAGATGGTTAGTTATCAACTTTTAAAATGTCATTTCAGGATTTTAATTTGTGTTTCTCATACGGTAATGTTTAAAAACTATTTAATTGTTTCAAAAATACATTTTAAATCAATTATACGACTCAAATATTTTGATAGAATGAAGAAAAAAATTTCGGCTGAGAATGGTTTGTCCACTTTTGTACAGTCACTGTCAAAAGTAAAAATAATACATTCTGGCAAATAGACAACATTGCAAAGCGAGAGAGAGAGATAGTGCTATCTGTTTTGTTGTATGTATGATAGGAAAAGACAGCAACAGTATTGTCAATCGTACACTGCCATTATAATGTGGACCTCACTATAGTTTTTTTTCTTGTTTTTCTTTGGTGTCATTGACAGTATATGCTTGTTTTGGCGTGGAATCCACTGGGCGGCAGCCTACAGAACTTAATATAAACTAATATCGTATGTTTAATCATGTAAGAAAAAAATAATGTAAATGTATGTATGTTTGATAATTAAGAAAAAAAATAATAAGTGAAAAAAGCAAAATGGCCGCTGTGTGAGTCAAGACTTCCGGACAATTTAAATATGATATTTAGATATGTTTCTTACCCAGGAACAATGCCCTACAGTATTTGTAGGGAGTTCCTAAACACCCTGTAGATCTCCGTCCGATTAATATTGCTCCCAATTGTAACACTTTACCAGGTGTTATTTATATTAGGTGTAATATTCTCATGTTTGATGCTAATCGAAATAGTAATAAATCTAACTAAATGGTAATAATAAAACATAAAAAACTAATAGTAATAATCAAAACAAAAAAAATCACATAAAATAAAACATAAATAATATTAATAAAAATTGCTGTATTGGGAGAAATTTTTCATAGGTTTCTTTTGTTATTCATGTTTAGTAATAATTCAGCAGTGCTACAACTCAAAAAATATCATTTTTGAGATTTCTACATCATTTTACTCAGCTTTCCTTCCTCTTTCCAGAGCTACACTCAACTAAGTCCAAGAATATTATACTTCTACATGGGAGAAATCAACATTCCATGTGCAATGCACAATTCATAGTAATGATTCGAAACATAGAATTGCCTTTTTTTCAAAACTTGGATTTTTGAGTTGTAGTAGTGCTGAGCTGGGCCAGCGATATGTCAATTATTAGTAATTTTTAGTAATACAGTATTGTAGTTTTTTGTTTTTGTTTTTAGAATGGAAATAAATTTGATTTCAAGCCAATGTTAACTGATCGTTTTTGTCGTAGAATCTTCTGGGTGGCAGTTTGCAAAACCTGATCCCGGCAATGGAGCGGCTGGTGAAGGCCAAATCGGACGGCTCCCTTGCTTCAACGGCGACCGCCACTGTCACCACCGACCCGAGCCTCTCCAAGCTCAAGTCTCGCTCGCTGGAGCCGCTCACCGGCCTGGCCATGTGGAGCTCGGAGCCGCACATCATCGAACTGCTCAAGGGCGAACGCGGCCTTGGCTTCTCCATTCTCGACTACCAGGTTAGTCGCGGTCTGTCCTACCATATCTACATTTAAATTTCACCTGCACTGCCATCTATATCGATTGGTTACTGGGAAACGGTTGTGATTTGTAACTAATAGAATTGTAGTGAGGTGCACGTTATAATGGCAGTATTTGATTAACATTGGGGTTGCTATCATTCGACAAATGGGCAAGTTAAACTGTTGTCCCAGCTGAAGTATGATAGACGTAGGGCCCATTTTCAGCTTAATAAAATGATATATTTAGGCGAGGAGGAATTTCCGTCAGGAAATCCCCATCAATAAAAGCCATTCTTACTTAATCGAAGCCTCTTCTACCTTGCGGTGCAGAGTTTACGAAACGATTTAGTTTCCTAAATTCTTCACTTTCAAGGTGGCCAGTAGTCAATAGGAGGCGTTCTCTCCACCTGGATTGGATGCAATGGACCAGTTCCCCGTGCATCTAAAAATTACACTTACTAAAAGACAAACAAATCGGGAGAAAACGGACAGGACTTTACGGACTAAAAACAGGCGATCCTTACAAACTTTGAATATTGGTATATAGTTTGTGGGGGAGTTACGGGGTAAGGAAATGGAATTGACGGAAGAAATAAGGCAAACTAATAAAAGTCATACAAATTACTATTATTATTCGACAAAGCAGATAGCGCTGTTCTCTACCACCTCCGCACTGTTTCCAGACCGTTTTTTAACAATGTAGAAATATTATTTATTAACAAAATATATAATCTCAATCATGAAAATGTATTATTTAGTCATTGAAAAGAATATTATTTTTCTTGACGATCAAATAATATGATTATGCATGATTTTAAACAAGAATGAACAGTTAATATTACATCAGATAAACCGGTATCAGAGAATCGGCAACGATGTTTTCTCATATTTCTTCACTGCCATTATAATGTGGACCTCACTAAAGTATCCGGAAGTCAGAGAATCGGCAACGATGTTTTCTCATCTTTCTTCTCTGCCATTATAATGTGGACCTCACTAAAGTATCCTCATTTTCATAGTACCCCATTTTCTTTTCAAGAAAATGTCAAGTGAAATATTGTTATATGTTGTAATTAGAATTAAGTTTTTAATTGTTATTTAGTTTAGTTTGTATGTTGAGTTTATGTACCACATTTCAATGTATCAATATTCTTATTGATGAGTCAAATCATGTTTCGAAATTTTCTTCTGGGTTACCTCGTTCTGATGGTACCATTATTGTGTGCTCGTGGCTGTAACAGCTGTAGTTTGGTGCGGGTGTGTGAGAGGGCTCTTTTCTAAAAATATTCGTTGAATATTTGTTAAATATTTTGTAGATGAGTGAGCGAGCCCAAATTTTATAGAACGGCTAGTAGAGTCAGAGCCGCGCGCACCAGTAACAGTCAATTATCAAATCATTTTTTGAATGAATCACTTTAGTAATTACTGTTTTTGTATATTGGAGCCATTTCTCATCATTCAGTTCAAATTAACTTGATCAGATCATTTAGATGGAAGAATTTAATGTTGTTAGAAAACCTAAGAATTTTGTATATTTCCACAAATAATTTTAAATACTACAGCATTGAAATACTTTTCGTCGATGTTCACTGTCATAATTAGCATAAATTTCTTTTTTCTTTTGACTCTGTATAAGCTCAATGATTCTTTTCAAATGTACAGAATCAATTGAAATTTTAATTTTATAGTCTCTGCAAAATTCAAATTCATCGTTTCTGTCTTTAAAAGGATTGAGCTTGAATTTTTATCAATCATTCAGAGACATAAATTGTTAGTTTGGATCTATTAATGAAAGCAATTATTGATTTCTCAATATCAACAGCCTCAATTTGATTATTTGTAGCTGTTGTAAGTTGTTTATCTGAAATTTACATTCAAATGCCCTGATATTTTGGCATATAAAGCTAAAATACTACCTACTCTGTATAAGAATCAATTAACCTTCTTTATTAGGATTGGATCTGTGCTTCTAGACAACAGTTTAAAATACATCAAAGCTTTGATAAATCCAATAAAAATAGATTCTACTGATTAATGACGTAAAATTCCAATGAATAACTAAATACATTCTACAAAGTGTCCCAAAAACTTGTGATCTCATGTGAGCTCACCAAATCCAAGCACACTGATCTTCTGTAATAATTCGTCTTCCAACCCTGACTTTGGCATCGGATCTTAGAGTTTGACCTGGTTCTGATGCAGGTTTTACTATTTCTTGACTGGTCATTTAATCCGTTAAATCCGTTAAATCAATCACAAATCGCGAATCCTTATCACCCATAATTTCAAGTTAATACCTTTAAAAAATACATATTTTCAACATACCTTTGAGATTAATAATGTTGGTTATAGTTTGTACAATACCATGTTAATACGAGGTAGAATAACTTACCTGAGTCACACGTTTTTGGTGCAACCTCTGTAGATCTTGTTCATTAGAAGCAACAATATTATGTATGCGTACTAATAATTTCCAATCCCAACATTGTGTGCTTTATTGAGGCATTAGGTGGATTGACCAAGTTAGTCTATCTCCATGGGTGTTTTGTTGCGATTTAAACAATAAATGACTAAAATTAAGTTGAAATCTGTTTTCAAATAACTATTTATTATTGAAATAGAAATTAGTAACCTAGAAAACCAAGTTATTAATTTCATCCCAATTCTTGTAAACTATTTATTTCATCGACGCAATCGAAGTATAGTTGTTGTTAAAATTGTTAGTCACCGGTACTGGTTATATGGATGTAATAGAAGAATCTATACAATTGTATGCAGAAAAATGTTGACCAATAGTACTCATTTGTGAAACTGTTTTAATAAACTAAGTACTGATAACTGTATTGTTTCATTATGAAAAACAAAATATTCAGGAATGTTCAGTGTAGTAAAATTACAATTATCGAAAATTGAAAAGCTAAAAGAATTTATTCAATAATTGTTTAAAAGAGTTCAAATTAGCATGATATATTTATGCTGAACTTGAATCTATTCATGACTTTTGTCTGGCAACTGTCTTTGATACAGACTCTTTTTCATTTGAATCATATTCAGTAGGGTATTAAACTATAGTCAGTATTTTCGATTTGCTCTGTAAGAACTCTTCTTAATCATACATGAAACTTGATGATAGAAAATCTCCAATGACTAAATTCATATGGCAAATGCATTATAAGTCTGAGCATTGTGAAAAGTGATTTAAATCAGGATTGTTTGTTTTCTCTCCAACCAACTAGGGTAGAATATTTCGTATCATAGTGATAAAGTTAAGAATATTTGGTTCAATAAAAATAAGATTGAATCACTCTTTTGTGTCAAAATTCCCTGGTCAATGATATTGGAAAATTGAAATATGTTCATGTTTATGAACTTGATTGATAGCTAGCAAAACTTGCTACTAGAGAGTATTCTCAATGTAAAAAAAACATTGTAGAGGACTGAGGATTTTGAGAAAGTAAAAACCTAAAAGACATAGCCCTATTTCGGACCGTTTAATGTTATCTTCATTTGGGAGAGAAATAGTACAAGGTATCCTTAGTGCTTCTCTCCTGATTTGTGGTTTTTGTGAAAATAAAATGAATAATAACTAAAAATTTCCTAAACACTATTATATTAAATATGTATTTTTGAATTATTGCAATATAATTGATGAATGTAGCCTATATATGTGACCTAACCTACTCGTATCAAAAGAGAAATTCTTTTCTGAAAGTGAATTTTCTAAAATATAACATAACTATATTTTATCTGCTATTGTGAATTTTTCAAATCTGTCTTACAGAAAAATGTGTGAGTTACTAGAATGAGACATTCCTGAATATTCAAGTGTTATCCTTCTGAAAATTTCACTCAGTTTGCAATGGATCTCAAAGTTTTTGGATACCGTAGCAATAGGTAATGGCTGATTCTGAAAATGAATAATGTAATTATAATACACTGTAATTGATAATATAATCTATCAGCATATGGTTATACATATACTATGGTTGGAGAGATAATTGAATAAAACTGAATTCTTTGAAAAGGAAGAATCTGATGTGCAATGTTGAATGGTTCACTTAAACCACTTCAAATCTTATTTCGTTGAAATTGCTTTCAAGACTTCATCATTTGATGAAGTAATGATGGGATTTCTATTACCACATTAATAAATAATATGGGGAAAATTTTTCAAACTGTCTGAATCCATTCACAGTTCCAGTAAGTTTGTACTCGCTAAATTTGAAAGTCTCCCTACTCTCGTACAAATTGTATTCATACAACGCTTAAAAAAAATAATCAATGAACATGCCCAATTAAATCAATAATATTTGAGAAAGGGAGCTCATGTACTAGGTTCAAATAATTTTCAACCAAACGATAGCTTTTTAAGCTAAATTGTTATGCAGTGAGAATGGTGCATTCTATCAGTTCTGGTTAAAAGTCACAAGAATGAATTAGATTTATTTGCCATAAATTTTACAAAATGTATAAGCTCGTCATATAAAAAAACAGAGGAATTATGAGGAGTTAACAAACTTTTGCAAAACCTATTTTTAGAAAATCTTTTGAATACAACTAATTTATGGAATCAGCTTCATATTCCAAAGAAAGTTGCTTTCAAATTCATCTTCTAGCTCTAATTATTTGAACATTTAGTTAAATATAATATTTTATAAATGTATGTTAGGTAACTTGAATTATTGTTATCAAGTATGAATGACTGAATATCCTTCAGCCAAGAAGAGAAAGTAATGTTGTGAATCTTTTCAAATTCTGCAAAATAACGTTAATATGCTTCTGTATTACATGAAGCCCAACAGATCCATTTGTTATGAGTTGCGAGGTTAAGTATGCTCTGGCGTCTCTTTAAATGAAAGGTAAACAAAATTATTCTATCTGTTACTTCTTATAATTTGTAAATAAAAAAGAAAAATGCATCCGTTGTGTGAATGGTGATGAGATTCCACAGATATTGCTTTTCTCTTCTTGGTGATAATTTTGTGTTTGTGGAGAGCATTGGGCTTCTTATAGCATGAGATCGTTGGTTAATCGTCCGCAATTATTTTCCGTATTACTAGTTTTGCCTGGTTATTTAGTTAGAATTGATATTTCGAGCACTGAAAATGTTATAGCTAGTGGTCTAGATGTGTCAGTACTTTAAAATTGCATTTTTTAAACATAAAAGCTTGGAGTGATGTTTGTTCCCAAATTTAGCTTGCTTGATCGAAGTGTCGATTTGACGAGAGTATTGTAATCTCTGTTTGATGGAATGTTACATGAGCTGTATGCACTAAAGCTGTGTTTACACCAAAGTTATTAAAAAAATATTAATAAATGAATCCTTATAGATTCTATTAGATTGAACGGAACTTGACAAACACATATGTTCATCATGTGTATGATAAGTTATGTTCAATCTAATAGAATCTATAAGGATTAAGTTATTATGATTTTGTTAATAACTTTGGTGTAAACGCAGCTTAAGCTCCAATGCCCTCTATAAACTTGTATGTATCTGTCTGAATATTGTTTATAATATGGTACCCTACTTTAAAAATGATTAGAACCAATGTATCCTCATTGTACCTTGAAAAATTCTGAATTCTAGAGTGCTTGTAATAAATAATGAATATAATTTTATTTCCAATTTTGTTTATAATATGGTACCCTACTTTAAAAATTATTAGAACCAATGTATCCTCATTGTATCTTGAAAAATTCTGAATTCTAGAGTGCTTGTAATAAATAATGAATATAATTTTATTCCCATCAAATTCATTGAACACAGACAACGTCAAGTTGTAATAATTATTATTGTAAACCTAGATCAAATTAGACTGTGATTGGAATAGAAATTTAGACTAGGAATATTTCTATTATAAAACAATAGAACCTGATATTTTAAGCTATATTTCCTTCCAATCAACTCTGATGAATTTGAATAAATAAATAAATATTGAGGTGCTTGTGATTGGAATAGAAATTATTCAGACTAGGAATATTTCTCTTACAAAACAATAGAACCTGTTATTTTAAGCTATATTTCCTTTCAATCAATTCCGATGAATTTGAATAAATAAATAAATATTGAGGTGAAAGTGTATTCTAAATATATTAGAATTTGAGTATAGAATAAATCGATTGCACGGAAATAATGTTTCGATATTTTGAATATTAATTCTATGAAAAAATATAATGTAATTGATCGAATAATTTGTTGTAGATGTGAAATAATAGATGTTTCTTGTTGTGTTGCAAATATATTAATTTTTGACAGTTGTTTCAAGCTGTATCGATAAAATAAAATATGCTATTATTTGTATCATAATTTCATATTGATGTTTGCATGCAAATATGTATTTTCCAAAATGTAATATCTTCATTTTAGAATGTTATTATGCTCTTCTGTATCCCTTGGAAATACTTGGTTCAAATAAATAATAATCGATGTATGACATGTTTCATGTATAGTATGATTATTGTAAATAAGACTGTTGGCTATTTTAGAAATGAATTGTTACTATGTAGTAGTATTTTTTGATTGTACAAATTGCTAATATTTATCTTGTGAGTGCATGATCAAGTCTGAATATTATTAAGGATGAATGTTTGGAAAGCATAGGGATTGCGTTATCCAATGAATGTAGCTATCTCTAAGATACTGGAATGAAGAAGTATGTCCCAATAAGTGAATGTCGGAAAAGTCACCCAACACAGGGATTTTATAATATTATTTTAAATCCAATATTACTATCGAATTCTTCAATATAATAACTCTGCTTACGTAAAATATTATTTACTCGAATGTAACAAATGAAATGAACCCAACAATCAGCAGATTTGGAACTCTATGGATAGTGCTGTGTGGGGCTATACAGTATAAAATACATAGATTGCAAATGATGATTAGAGACAAAGTACCAGTCTTATCTCGATTGACTGACAAGACTGATCATCTCGATTGTTTGCAGTTCAATTATACCAGTATTTGGGGTTAAATTATTCATTTATTGTATAAAACACTATAATCATAATATAATTATGACATTAAAATATAATGTCATATGATATTAGAATATCGTTTCAAATAAATTTCGACTCGATGAAAACCATATTGAAAAAAATTGTGTAATGTATACGTAGTTGAACCAATTAGCCGCTTGAAATACATATAAGGCTAGGTTTTTAGGGGTTTACAATTATTCATATCACTCAGCGGACGTCCGAATTATCGGTGCTCTACTGTCTCTTTTAAATAGAGTGTGAAATAAATTAGAATATGTAGAAGTTTTTATCTACTGTATTTCTATTGTCTATACAATATAGTAATAATAATTTCTCTGGATGTTGGACGACACATCCAGAGGAGTTTATTCATAAATTCAGGAACATTACATATTATTTTTTCATACATTTCCAATAATATAACAATATTCAAGGTTTACAAAATGATACCTCACTATATATGTGTCGAGGTTATCATCAAATTAATACAAGAAGAGTGTGAAATAAATTTGAATCTGTATTATTAAGTGTTTATTGTTTGCGTGGGAATTTCACGATTGCCTTGTGTTGCAGGACCCGATGAACGCGAGTGAGACGGTGATAGTGATCCGGTCCTTGGTGCCAGGCGGCGTGGCGCAGGTAGACGGCCGTCTGATCCCAGGCGACCGCCTGCTCTCAGTGAACGACACGGCCCTGGACAACGCGTCCCTAGACCAGGCGGTGCAGGCGTTGAAAGGCGCCGCCAAGGGCGTCGTTCGGATCGGTGTCGCCAAACCGTTGCCGATTCCCGACTCGGTCAGCCACAGTCAGGTGAGTAGTGATCCCCCCGCACCCGCACCCTTCACCACCACGCATCACGGCGAGTACTACAACGATGTCGCCGATGGAGGCTCGGCCTCGCTACTCAAGTCTGAGAGCTTCTAGGTGCCAACCACCGTTCATTCGTTTGCTACAATTAATGAATGAATGGACCCATAGATGTCAACAACCGTTCATTCGTTTGCTGCAATTAATGAATGAATGGACACATAGATGCCAACCACCGTTCATTCATTCGTTTGCTTCAATTAATGAATGAATTGACCCATAGCTGCTAACCACCATTCATTCATTCGTTTGCTACAATTAATGAATGAATGAACCCATAGATGCCAACCACCGTTCATTCATTTGCTACAATAAAAATGAATGAATGGACCCACACTAGGTTGATCAATTTCGCGTTTCTGTGCAGCCTCAATATAACTGTCTTTGAATTCATTCATTGATAATAATCGTTCATTCGTTTGCTACAATTAATTAATGAATTGACCCTTTGATGTCAACCACCATTCATTCATTTGCTACAATGAATGGACCCACACAAGGTTGATCGATTTCTCGTTTCTGTGGAGCCTCAATATAACTGTCTTTGAGTTAATTCATTGATAATTACAAAAAACTACTATTTCCCATTTTTGAAACACTAAACAATTATCAAGTACCCTTTATTTCTTTACAACAGGTAAAAGTAGTGTGACTTGAATATGGATATTTTAACCACTTGTAAGAAATGGTATTTTTGGTCAGTTGAGTACAAAACATTGGTTTAATAACTAGAATTGGGAAGTTATAACACTAGCCATACTATTTTAAATTTTCTGAGTTCGAGATTTAGCTCAGTTCAAGACTTTAAACAGCTGGAGTCAGAAAATTGGCTTTCCGAAACTGGGCGTAGTCGCAGTTTTTATGAAAATCTTTATTTACTCATTTCTATAATTGGGAACGTTTTTCTTTGACGAAATGAAACATTCCTAAATAATTCAAAATAGCTGAAACTTTACACTATTTTCTCTGTCTTTTATTTTGTGATCAATTTTCTAGTTTTTAGAAAATTAATTTAAACGTAGATTACGACTACGCACCGTTTCGGAAAGCAAATTTTCTGACTCCAGCTGTTTAAAGTCTAGAACTTGGCTAAATCCCGAACTCGGAAACCGACCCCAAGAGTTCATAATAATAAACGACAGAAGAATAAACCATGGAAGGCAGTCAGTTACAGAATAGAATTTATGAAGATGATGATGATGATGATGATGATGATTTCTGTCCATATTTCGCCACGTCATCATGTCTTTGAATTCTATTCTGTAACAGAATGCCTTCCATGGTTTATTATTCTGACGTTTATTATTATGAGCTGTTGAACTCATAATAATAATGGTTACTGTTGAAACTTCCCAATTTTAGTTATTAAATCAATGTTTTGTACTCAACTGACCAAAAATACATTTTTTTTACCAGTGGTTGAGATATCCAAATGAAAGTTATACTACGGAACTTCAATCAACTACTGTGACGACTGTTCCCGGACGTTTTAATGGCACTTCTCCCATTTTCAGAGTGTAGAGAGTATATCGATCTGCGGCAATAATTGAGAGTTTCGATGTACACTTAACAAGAAGCCTAATGACTTGATACAATCACATAATATGAAACATAACCATTCTACAAGTTTCACATTTTTATCATGGTTTTCTTATTTAGGAAAGTTTCACTTATAAAATTAAAAATTATTTATCTCTCATAAAGAAAAAGTATAGGGCTAAACTTTATGTAAAATTGACTTTTCATTGAACCGCTAGACTTTATAATGAGGCTTCACTGAATTTATAATTATTATTGGATACGTTACGAAAATCTCCCCACTTCCAAATGTAATGAGAGCACAAAATTACGTCCAGCACACACTTTTAAAGGGAGTATTATCGTGTCTCACTTATGATTGATATTGAAGCATTTAATTTTAATTATAATCCACAAATTAATATTTATCAGTGAGAGTTTTTCGCACAGCATCACTGTATTATAATATTATCAAACGACGATATGAATGAGATCTGTTTTCATGAACAGAAGCTTCCAGTGTTCTTCTTTGATGTAGTGTTCACAGTTTTCCTATTTCCAAAACTCCAACAAGTTGAAAATAGAAAAAAGGAGTTCACTTTAGGTTTTAAAGCTCCCTATTGGGAGTATTCATTATTAGAAACATCTGAATTTAAGATTGTGCATTCCCAAAAAATGCATTGCAATAATGAATTTAATTGTGTGATTTAGCTTGCACCCTGCAGCTGAAATAGCACTGCGAAATAATAATAATATTTAATGCAAAAAGAAGAAATTTCAAGAAGATATAAACCATGATATAAATAATTGTCTCACGACTATAATATTATCACTTGATACATTATTTTAACATTTCTTATTTATTTTCATTGTAAAGTTGAATAACCAACCATTTTACATAGGCTAATTTACAATGTTGATAATGTGTCGGCTGAAAAATTTAATACTATTATTTACAATGAAAAAAATTATGATAAAATTTAAATAACGATTCATTATTCAAAAAACATGAAGAATTGACGTTTTATAACGTTACTAATATTATTAATTTTCAAAAAAACATGATATACAACATGAGTTAATTGTATATCGATCTTTTCCAATTTAACATTTTGAACTTTTGAAACTATCTTCAAGAGACAGATCTGTCTTTTTTATAAGTTATCAATCAAAATCTTCTGACCGAAATAGCAGTATTTTACACGTCAAGTAATTACAATTTATTACAATCGATTTCTTACTTTTATATTTTTTGTTTTATTGAATAAAATATAAGAGTTGTTGTTCAATTCGTATATTCATATTCTCAAAGAACAAGTTTTATCACAAATCTGCTATTTTGATCAAAATTTAGTGGTTGAGTTCAAATCACAAACTTTTTAGTAAACGATGGATAAAAACTCGATTGCACAAGTACTTATTACGATGACTATAATATTGAATAATCCACCCAATTTATGTGGATGACTCATGAAGTATATTTGTTTAATTTAATAAGTAAACTTTAAAATTTCTCTCACAAAAATATTTTAAGCATATATTTGTAATAGCTTAATTGAAGCTTTCAATCCAAAGCATAATGTAATTTGTGAAATATTCACAAGCAGGAGTGGTTCGAATTTAATTTTTGTGAACTTGAATTGATTCACATGTCATGTTTTATTAAAAAAATCTACAAAAAGTTTGATGAGATAAATTGTGCAAGATTCGTGCAATCAAGTTCTCACTTGAAATGTTTTACGTACATATTGAATAGTGATATTTATTATAGATAGATGTTGATATGTACTGCACAAAATTCAGGTTAAATTAGTGACCGAGTTTACAAAATTTACAAGCACCTGAATTATAGTCAAATTTTTAATGATCTGTTTCTTCAACTTACAAACAAATATTTTATTCGTCTTGTTTGTAGTAGATATTGGTGTTTTTTATTAATCGTATAAGAACTAGAAGTTTAGTAGAACTAGGCATGTCAATTTATCATTTTAAAATTTGTTAAAGACAATTCATGTAGACTATTTCAAGCTAATTCGGTGTAATAAAGTATATCAGTTAATGGCATGTCTACTGTATCGTTGGCCATTTGCAATTCGCATCAAAATAAATGGAAGATAATTTAAGCGATTGTTGTTACATTAGAATTCATTTTCCATCAATAAATTCAGTATCGGTTGAGATCAGCCGTGAAAACTGCAGTAACTTATTGTGTAGACTCATATAAACTGCATTTTTTTCAACATGAAAATTTTAACGAAATTTTTATTTTTAGAATTTCTATGATAGAAATGCTTTCAAGTGGAATGAGATCTGAGTAGCTGTATAGATTTTGTATTAATGAATTTTTATTCAATTTCTGGAAAACCAAACAATTTGCATTTGATAAGACAATCATTCTACTCAATAACAATAAACTCATCAGAGAACATATTTATATACTGAAAATTATCAAGCATCGCAAACACTGTAACTAAAAACGCTCATATTTTCCAAACTGTAAGGATTTATTCTTCTAATCCAATACGTCTAGCATCAAAATATATGTCAAAAGTTGGAAAATATAGGCTAACGTTTGTAATAGAGTGAGCTATTTTAAATCGTTGAATTTTATAACAGAAAGTTTTAGCTTACTTTTCTTAATCCTAGTTTGATCCATTTTACAGACTCTTATAAATAGTTTGAGTGCCCATAAAGTAAAGAAACGAGATAGCTGGCTCAGAAAATACGAGTAAATCAAAAGTCAACAAATTATATTTTTAACGTTTTCAATTTTAACACTGACGTGTAGGTTGATTAACAATAGTAATGCATTTGTTTATCTAAAATTAGGATGGTGATATTTTTATTCATAAATGAAAATCTTGGCCTTAAGAAATGAAGCTCAGTTTCGTGCAATATTCGCCAAAAATTAGTGTTATTTTTAAAGATATAGATTGATATTGATGGGGCCTACATTTGAGATCTTCAATCTTGTTAGAGTGTTCTTCAGCATATTCAGTAAATTACTCTGCTCCGAAATTATGATTTAGCTTACTGCGAGAGTGAATGAGAACTTTGAAACAAAAGCTATCTATCATATGGATTAATCTACTGATCACAACATGAAAACCTATTGTATTTATCAAATATATTCACCACAGAGCACTTCTATACCTACTTAATTATTACAGTATTATTATGATTTATAAGAATCTCTTTAATCCAACTTGAATGGCAGTTTCAATCGATTGAGTGGCTGTCACGCTATGTGACTTGGCTATATGTAACTTCTATGTTCAACTGGCCCAGTAAAAACTTGAAACTTGAACTTGAAATTATTACCAAAAATAGAATGATGAAGTGAGAGTATCCGGATAGTAAAGAGTTGATAATTTCAGAGTATTCAATTACTAATCACAGGCCTACTCATTTTGCAAGGATTAAAGTATTAGAAGTTGCCAACTTGTTTTCTGATTTATTTTCAATGTATTGTTGGTAGGACCCCTTGAAATGAAGCTTTCATAATCAATGGTTCCGTTCTCGGGAAAGGCCTTCAGGGTAGAAAGACCTCTTACTGTCTTGCACCGTCTCATTTTTATAAGAAAACACTGAACACTGTACCTCTATCCATCCATGATATACCAATCACTTTTTCTTGAAACAATCTTTACGGGTTTCGCTTTTTCTAAGCTCAGTATTAAATTTAGAAAAAAATATGAGATTGGTATGCACATTCAAATTGTAGTTTTATATTTTTGTAATGTGCTTTTCATTATGATAGTTTGATGACTGTTCTAATATTCCATTCCAAATGTATGGTCCGGTATTTAATATTGTGAAAAACCTTTACAATGTAGTAAAGCAAATAGTCTTCTACAGTATTAATATTATTCTTTTGTAGTACGGTACCAGTTGAAATAGTCTATTATCTTTAATTATCCTTCGTTCGTGATAGTTGTTATCACCCCATTAGAATTTAATATGTCAGTCATCAGTAGGAAAGTCTATGTTTCAAGTGTATTGTTCACTTATTGATAGTTGTATTATTCAGTTCTAGGATAAGAATTTCTTAATCTATACTATATCTCAGAATCTACCTATATCCTTATAAATTTCAATACAAATGATACGTCAATTTGGAATGAACGGGTGTTCAAGTATGTTATGTTTCCAGTTATACAATCTGTGAAAATTGATTCATCAATATGAACGAAGTAAGGACCAATTAAGATTAAAGAAAAATAGTATACACATTCCATTTTTAATAATGAAAATATGTTGTGAATGTGAAGATTTTTATGCACTTGATAAACAATATTTCGATTACCACCATTATTTCAGTAAAAGAATATTTGTAATTGTTGTTATCAATTACATTTTGTAAAACACCAGGTAACTAGAATGCTAATTCTAATTACTTGATAGAACAGTATTATGTTTATCATGAATAATCCACATAACTGTTATACATGTAATAGCAATTTGCTCTAATAATATTGTAACTAGCTACATCGAAATTCATATAATATGCCCATTCGTAGTTTATTCTAAATCATTTATAATGTTGTTTATCCCTACATGTGAATTAGGAGTAATATATTTAATCAATGAAAGTACCAATGTTATTGATAGTCAATGTTTAATGTACTTGCATGTATTGGATGTTCAAATTAATATTTTTGGTTCAATTCTAATTTAGAAGTTTAATATTTAATGTGTAGTGCAGAACTCAAATTATCTGGTCGAAATAACGTACTCATGGTTGAAAGTAACACAGTAAAATGTAGTCTGAATGTTGTATTTATCTAGATTACAAATTTTTAAAAAATTACCGGGCAATTCTATAATAATTTTTTGTCAATCTTCAGATGGCCAAATACTTTAATCTCAATTATTCTTCTCTAACATAAACCTAACAATTTTTCTCTTAAATTCCATTATTTTCATTTTAACGTTTTAAGCAAAATTGGTGACTTCATTGATGTTATACCTCAATTATTTGTTCTAAGAAAGGTTTTCTTTCTTCTTTAAAATAATTATCATTCATTAATGCTGTGTTGTTTTTAGCATTAATTAATGTTTTAACAGATAGCATAATAACTTTTCTAAGATATAAGTTATTATAACTTGCGTTCTATGGCTAGAATTACTTTCAGAAGTTTCTCTGATAATTCCTCAGAATTCTTTTTAAATATACTGAAATTAACTTGAATACTAATTGTCTTTTCATGTTAGAGATACTCTTGATTTTTTAAAAAAGGGAACTTAGATTTCTATTTTTATTTCTTGAATACTAGCTATGATATTAATTACTGAAGAACTAATATGAATACCTAAGATTTAGAGCTTCCAGTTCTTCAACTGAGGTTTATCAATTATGTTATCAAGAAGTAAAATTATTGGTTCTCATTCCAATGATTTATTGGTGAATATGCCAAGAATACAGTTTTTCTGGGACAGTAATTTTTCTCCTGAAAATGAAAAATATTGTCTACACTCTTACACTCAATTTTTTCCTGAATCTTTTTTTTTTGTGATGATAGTTTATTCCATTTTCTAAATTTCCAAGTATGGCCTAAAGTACTTGATATTCATTCTCCACCTGGATAAATTGAGTTAAATTATTGCTTCATCGCTGTTATACTTACAATGGTTTAATTGGAAGTCTCAATGATACTGGTTTGAGGTTCACATCAATCTTTGTGAATATTGTTATCAAATTTTTATATATTCTATTTTTTGTATTTATTTTAATGGTTTAGAATAAGTATTGTACTTTATTAATTGTGTTGAAAACATTCCATTGTTTATCAAATTATATATATATATTGTATAAGGTAGCCTTGTATGACTTTTGCTATGATGTTTTAAAAGGATAGTTTACTAATTAATGATAATGGAAGATTTCATGGTTGTTCAGATATCTGGTGGCTATTATCAATATAATTAATTATGATACTTGAATAATTATCAATATTATCTATGATTAATAGAAGTACTGTATCTACTTTTTATTGAGAATTGGGTTCATCTTGATCATTATTTATCACTTTTCTAATCAAACAAACAAGAAAATGATAACTTTTGTTATTAAATCCAAGTTTAAATGCTATATGATTTTATATGAGGCGAAATGCCTCATAATTATCAAAAGTCCTCTTCAATTGGTTATTAAAAATCAACTCCATAAGAAATTCAGGTATCACTGAATGACCATTATTCCACAGTAATTGTACTTTACTTTATTACTGTAATTGGGTTTTTGAATATTTCTGTTTAATATCTAAGTTGATACTGTATTTTTTATGTTGTTGTGCTAAACATACTAATATAATGATGTAGAAATGAACAGTATTTGGAATAGTTGAATGTCTTTGTATGCTCTGTTTTATTTATTGGAATTCTTCAAAGGTGAGTCGTTTATCAGCAAATTATATAATCATTTTGATTGTAATGATAAAATTATGCATGAGATCAAAGAACTCTCAAACTTAGTGAAAGTTTTAATATCAAATTATTGACATTAAAGGGCCGTTTGCACAGTCAAAGCTCAAACTGAATTTAATTAGTTGATGGCTTAAACTTGAAATAAACCACATTATAACGAACGAGACTTGATATGGATTTAATCCAGTTTAGAAGGAAAATTTATTTAAACTGAAACTGTGCAAACAGTGTGAATGTAATATTTTCTATTACTGGTTCCTGACAAATGAAAATATTCAGCGCGTTTTTTGACATGTAGAATATTGAACTCATCGTGTATATTTTGCTTTTATTCTTAAAATTTTAAAGAATTCATCCCATGCATAATTTTGTAGTTTAAATTATTATTAACAGCTAGTCCTTCTCTCTTAATGCATCTCAAGCTTCAATAATTTATCATTCTGCAAATGAATGCATGAGCGTTAATCCATTCCGATAGATGAATTCACTCCTTTTTTCTTACTTTCCATAAATTTCTTCAACATTCCATTTTTATATGACATGTAAGTATAAATGAAAATTGTCGTTATGAGAGCATTTTTTGAAGATTCAAGTATTAGTTTGTCTAGCACAGTATACCAGGGTATTGCATTTTATACACAAAAGCCGATCCGTATGCTGTTAGGCCTAAGTTCAGTTCAGTTTAGTTCAGTTACCAGACAACACACATTACAGAATTGCAATGTATGGTAATGAATGTTGCTTTTATATATGTATGTGTCCGGGATATTGTATTATATGAATTTATATTAAATATTGCTATTACTTTGGGGTTAAATAAAAGCGTCTAAATTTATGAAAGAAGAATATGCTTGTTTTATTTCTATTCTTGACCTGACTCGTTCTCCTTCAAAACATTTCAAAACACAAATACAAACCGGAAATGTTTTCATTGCCAAAAAGCATCATTGTAACGAAATTTTCTCACATCAATATTCATTCAATAATGATTGATCGATCAGTTGCAATTAGAATCGATGTAGATTGATTCATTTATTTTAATTTTATTGTTAAAAGGCAATGTGGCTGACGGATTGTGCATTTGTGTATTGAATCTCTACCCTTTTAGTCTTAGCAACAAAATTATTTACTAGAACTGGAATCAGCTAACTCAACTTGTTCAATTTTATATTTTATGATTTGATATAAAATTATTCATGAGATTCTCTTCTTGTTTATCAAGTAATACTACAATTGTTATTGAATATTGAGTGATTATCACTCCAGGACCGCATTTATTGAGTTAACATAAATTTTATTCATTACAAAATTCTATATTGCAAGTGATGATAGTACAGTATATATTTTTTCTATACAATCTACTCGAAGCAGAGATATCAAATTGGAGCTCTTTCTACTGTCAGAGAAGTAAAGAACTGGAAATGATGGACTTTGTTCAAAACTCATGACTTTATTCATTGCAAAAATTGTATATTGCAAGCGAAAATATGCTGTAATGTTTCTGTGCAATCTACTGGAAGCAGAGATAACAAATTTGAGCTCTATCTACTACTGTCAGATAAGTAAAGAACTGGAAATAATGGACTTTTGTTCAAAACTCATGACTTGATTCATTACAAAAATTGTATATTGCATGCAAAAATAGGCTATATGTTTGCTGTGCAATCTACTGGAAGCAGAGATAACAAATTGGAGCTCTGCCAAAGAAGTAAATAACTGGAAATGATGAACTTTTGTTCAAAACTCATGACTATTCATTACAAAAATTGTATATTGCAAGCGAAAATATGCTGTAATTTTTCTGTGCAATCTACTGGAAGCAGAGATAACAAATTGGAGCTCTATCTACTACTGTCAGAAAAGTAAATAACTGAAGATTACGGACTTTTGTACAAAACTTATCATATTTGGATCGTAAATCACTTGTTGAGAGTATTATTCTTGTTCATTGAGACCAAACTATGATTAAAGTTTGTTGAATTGATCTGTTGGATCGTGGAACCAGTTATACAAAAAATTAATTGAGTTTTACAACTATCCAACAATGAAATATGTATGAGGTGTCAACACGAGTGATTGCATAAAAAATGTTAGCCTCAAGATTTCTTCAGATGATTTCACTCAACTCCGGTAAAGAATAGACTGCGGTAGGTTGGCCTATAGTATTCTTGTTGCTAAAGCACATAAAAGCCACTTAGTAAAGAAGATATGAAGATACTAATTCTACTTGGTAAAGAAGAAACTAAAAATAAATAGATTGAAATAGATTCTTTATAGTTTATTAATTTGAACTTCGTTAAATCTCTAGGTTTCAATGATTTACTCGAATACATTCATTAGAGGAAAATGAGCCACTTGAGAAATATGAATATTCTCTAGAAAAATTTATTCTGGAGGATATGAAACAAATCAATTTACACAGTCACTTTGTGAAATCGTTAGAATATTGATTTGAATGAACTTTTTAAATTTTATCGTTTACTTTACAAGACGCACTATTTGGGTGTTAGCGATGCCGCTGAGTAATAAGTTTCAATTTTTTTGTATTTTACTAATTGGAAATTATTACAGGCAAGAGGTATTATTTGACCATAGTAACTAGACTTAATCATATAGATCAGACATGTTATTTTCAGATCAAGAGGTAATAGACTCAATCATATAGATCAGACATATTATTATAAATCATAATTCCTCATAAGAAGTTGCAAGAAATCTTTTAAAAAAAGCGTCACCTGATGGAGAAACTACCATTTTGCTGCGTCTTATTTATTCAAAAATTTATTCCAGATGTACAATATAAATTTCTTCTCACACTAGCTATTTATTTATGGCTAGTACTACATTAGGACACCAGGCGACCAGGCTAATTCGCCAGTGGGATACCAGAGATCATATATGTCAATACTGATGTCCCAGCGGTGGCCTGAGTGAGACACCAGCCGGTCACCAAAATCTGGTGTCCCTAGTAGTGTAATAAACGCAATAAGAACCCATGACTCCCTCAGACAATTGGTTTCCCACTGGTGACTCAGCCTGGTGTCCTAATGTGATAGAGGCCTATTAGTCATTTTAAGATTATTCGTAGCTGTAACAGTTAATTGAGACTTATGGTACATGAAACACACTAGAAAATAAGAGCTGTGTTTTCAGAGACAAATTACAAGAAAGGTTACTGTTTACACAACTATATTAACAGGAAGACAAAAAGTTATTCATTAAAAACAAAATGTAAATTAAAAAATGAAAATCTCATGTAGCCTTCTCAAAGACAGTATCAATGAAAAGAACAAAAAACAACAACAATATAATGAATAGACTAGCTTCTTCGAAGATGGTCTGCAAGGACAAATGCCTGTGCGCTAACCAGAATCACATATTCAGATTCTAACAGAGAGGAAAGAAACAATTTTGATACATTCAGCAGCTTATTGAGACTAGTATTATTACATCCAGTGAATTATTGCACTGCTCAAAAAGATTATTAGTGAAGTTGTGAAGTTGAAGAACCAAATTTTAAATTGTGTAAACTTTAATGTAGAGGTGTGCTTTCAGATTATAAAACATGATACAACTTGACTAGCTAGTTTTCAATTAATAACATTCAATCTGACATCTGAGGGTATTTGAAAAATGAACAATTGAGAGCCTATACTGGTCGGCTAAGCTGTTTCTACGAATAAAATATAAAAACGAGTGTTCAAGTTTATGAAAAAAATAAAAAAATTGAAGTACCTACCCTTTTTTCATGAAAAAAATGAGTGCTTATGACCGTACAAGAAGAACTCAGTATGCAAACATGAATTTGATCATAGTATATGAGTAATCTACATCAGTTTAATAGGTACAGTAGTATATGTATAAGAAATTAAATTACGAGTTTTTGTGAAAAATATTTTAAAAGAAATTATTAAAAATTCTGAAGTCTCGCCTAGTACAGACAGGATGGTGCAGAGATGGCTGATTTTCTCAATGTTTATTAGAGCAAAGTTTCATCAAAATAATTCTAATCAGCATTTGAAGACAGCATTTATAATGTTATTTTTAAACATCACTATATCGCAGTGCCCTTACGTTAATTCAGCTTCAGAAAATTGTTAAGGCTTCAGTTCAGTTCCTATTTTGGATCTTCTGGTAAGTTCAGCTAGAAAATTATTCAGGCTCAGAAAATTATCCTTATAAAATTTCAATTTTAAAGCAAATATAATTCAATAGAGGATAGAGCAATGAACGTGTTTGTAAAGGAAAATGAGATGGACCAATAAGAGATTGTAGCGTTCTTGGGAGTTGTATTTGACAGGAAATTAACATGGAATCCTTACTTTGAGGAGATATGTAATAACATTTTACCTGGGATGTAATCAAGCTGTCTTGCGGCAGCTTGCTAGGTTGAATTATGAAAAAATACTGTTAACTGCTTATCTTGGTCTTATGCAATCATATATTGAGCATGCTACTCGTATTTTTAGTATGGGCTAATTCATCTCAATAAAATTTGGACAGACTGTTCAAGATTCAAAATAGGGCACTCAGGTGTATAGAGAAAGTGGATAGGTTAGATTATTGTAGGTTTTTTTTAAAGAACTTGGTTTCTTGACTGTACCATGTTTGTATATATATATATTATATGAAGTTATAATGTGTGAAAACAAGTAGTGTGGACCAATATTCGAATATACTATAGATTCAAAAAGAATTTTATCCTTTTAAAATTATCTGTAAATGATGTATTAAAGTGTAAAGGAACTAAGTGCTTCTAAACTCACACCAAATAGCTTATAGTGTGAAGGAACCAAGTTCTTCTAAACATACATCAGATAGTCAATTAGGCCTATACTGGCTTAATTGAAATTTACTCTATGAAGAGAGATCTTTTGTAATTCTTCCATATCAAGGTTTCACGTAATTTATTTGAGCCAAATTAATGTTTCAATGCTCTTAAGGCATCATCATCAGTGGTCATCACATAGTCTAACCAAAAAAGACCGCTTATGATGCCTTAAGTACAGTGAACCTTCAGTTTGGCTCAAATAAATGATGTGGAATTGACAATATTTATTCTATTTCACTTTAATACCGTATAATTTCATGTAGAAATTATGTATTGCAGTATCTAGTTGATACTCAAAAGGAACAATTCTTGTTTAATATCATTGTTGTTGATAGATCATTTATTTAATTTGAGTTGAACTGGTAGGAAGTATTTATTTTCAATTTATTTTGGACAATTTTCAGGAATTCGTTGAGGGATTGAGTCAAGCAACTCCAACTCTTGATGATCATTCCATGTACAGCTGTTCGGGGTCACTGCCCTCAGACATTGAAGATGATGAGGTAAATAATATAAGATCAGTATAATGGAATAAATAGAAAACATGATTCAAATATGAATCCCACTATATATATAAAAGCGAAATGGCACTCACTGACTGACTCACTCACTCACTCGCAGAACTAAAAATCTACCGGACCAAAAACGTTCAAATTTGGTAGGTATGTTCAGTTGGCCCTTTAGAGGCGCACTTAGAACGGATTTGGAAAAATTTCCAAAGATACGCCCAAAATCTGCGTTTTCCAGCTTTTTTAGCGTTTTCTCAGCTTTATCGAGAACAAATGAACAGAAAATGTTCAAATTTAGTACAGAAGCTCAGCTAGGGTGTAATACTGTTGTGTTAGAAGGAATTTGCAATAACGTCAAAGATACGCCCAAAATTAGCGTTTTCCCAGCGGTTTTTTTTTGCTTTTTCTCAGATTTATCGAGAATAAATGAACAGAAATTGTTCAAATTTAGTACAGAAGCTAAGCTAGTGTGTAATAATGTTGTGTTAGAAGAAATTTGAAGTAAGACCAAAGATACGCTCAAAATTAGCGGTTTTTTTTTGTTTTAATTCTCATAATATCCTAACGAAGTTTTCCACCCTGCACTAAATAATTGAAATTAATCGGTGATTGAATCGAGCGAGGTAGTAATTTGACTTTCTGATGGAATGAAGCATGCTCAAATGAAAAATGCAGGCGAGCGAAGCGATCCCGCTGATTTCATTTTTGGACGATCCAGTCGGGGGGTTAGGGGGCGAAGTCCCCTGGCTAGACGGATATGGCGAGTGAAGCGAGCCTGACGGTTAGTTTTACATAAAAATGTACGATGATGTGATACATCGATCTATAAAAATGTACGTGCTTCAATATGAGTTCAAACTTGAAGGAAATCTGAATCTTAGTTTTTGCTTAAAACTTCATAGAGTGGCATTATTAAGGTGTAATTATATTGGATTCGTATATGTGCAAGTGCACACTTGGTTATGCATGATCAAGCGCGCACATGAAAAACAAACTAAGGAACGAGCAATAGAAACACTCACACTAAACGCATGCACTTGATTGCGTTCAGTGTGAGCAGTTGCATGCACGTAAAAACGTGTTAGTATGGCTCTTTCCAGGCTTCGTTTTTCGGCTCATGCAAGATCTGACGTGCACTTGCTCATACACGCATCCAATGTGATCATACCCTTTAGCTGGGTTTAGGCCTACACTAAAGTTATTAACAAAATGTTAATAACTTGATCCTTATAGATTCTATTAGATTGAACGGGACTTAACAAACACATATGTTCATCAAGTGTATGATAAGTTATGTTCAATCTAATAGAATCTATAAGGATCAAGTTATTAAAATTTAGTTAATAACTTTGGTGTAAACGCAGCTTTATAATATTATAAAAATGTCTCGTTATATATTCTACACATTGATTTGTATACCTTCAGGGCTCATAAAAAGCTCAGGATAATAAAACAGCTCCATTATGAACCTCTATGACAGAAAATACTCCTGGAAAATTTTGGTAGATTAGAGCAGTCTCCATTTACTGAAAAATTAAATGAAAAGAATGAAAACTTTGTTTTGGTCTAGACACATTGTTTCCACGTTGTCTAGACTACAGCAAATTTATTATAACAGCATGTAAATTTAAAAATCCAGCTTTTCATAAAATACATTATTAGTGTTAGTTTAACTTGTTTGAGCAAGTTTAGAAATTGTTCTGATTGAAGTTATTTTTTTTTCAAGGATATTCCCCCCGCTCTTCCAACTACTCTACCTCCTATTGAAGATTTGAACACGGATGACCAATTGAGCAACGATGAATTGGTAAGTATTGCATTCAAATGTTTGAATTGCCAAGTATGGTGAACGTTTTTTCTAGAGAATTATTAAACAATACATGCAAAGATATACCGGGCAATCAAAAAGTCTCTGCGCAGTACCTGCGTTCTGTTTTACCTGAAGATTGTGTTCTGTTTAGAAGCTCGTTCGAGAAGTTACTCCCACTTTCCCCCCCTCTACTGTAATGATGGTACACGTAGGTTTAATAGATTAACACCTTGCTATTGTTATAAATATTTGTTTTTGAGTTATAGAGTGTTTTTTTTTAGTATATAGTTCACTGCGGAGGGACTTCTTGATCACCCTGTAGTATATAGTAAGGTCCACGTTATAATGTGCAATATTCGATTGACATTGGTGTTGCTATCCTTGTCCATATGACAAAGCAGATAGCGATATCCTTTCCTAGCTCTGCAACGTTGCTAGATTTTTTTTTTTAACAATGTAGAAATATAACTTATTAATAATATTCAATCTCAATTTATAAAAATGTAGGCCAAAGGCCATAGTATCCATCAAATGCCCCACTTCTCGAGTGACGCATTCTTGGAGTCGGTGATAACGTTCCCATTGCCCGTTCTAGCACATCACCAGGAATTGATGTGATTTCTTTGTGAATTGCTGCCTTCAACTCCTGAATGCTCCGAGGTTTGTTCATGTAGAACCTTGCTTTTTGATAGCTTCAAAAGAAAAACTAAACTTACCATGGGGTCCGAAAAGCGGTAGGACCAATGGAAATCTCCATTATGGGAATTCAAACGGCCAGGGAACAGCGCGTACAGCTTTCATTGATATTGTATGTGCAATTGCCCTGTCTTGCTGGAACCACTTATTGGTTCCATGTTGTGAGTATGGTGGTTATCAATTCCTGGCTTAGATCGTTAATCACTGACTCCAAAAATGCCTTACTCGAGAAGGAAGTCATTTGATGGGTGTAATTTTCAAAAACTAACAACTCATTTTCTGCTAATGAATTTCTATTGTAACTACACGTTTTTCAGTTTATTTCAATCCAATACCCTACCATAAAATTGACAGTTTGACAAGTATTTTGAAACCACCTGCGCC